>NW_026693009.1:0-6878 GCF_021218885.2 Marmota monax | reverse complement strand
TCATTGCTGGGTGGTATTTCACTACATAGATATAGCCACAATTTATCTATTCACCTACTGAAAGTCATTTGGTTTATTTGGGGGTTTTGGTCATTACAAATAGAATAATTAAAAACATTTATGTGAAGGTTTTTGTGTGAACAAAAGCAGAAATCTTAAATTTTGGTAAGATCTAATCATTTTTTTTTCTATCATGGATTATATTTTTGTTGTTAGATATTATCTAAGAATCCTTGCTTAATTCCTGCTCACAAAGATTTTCTCTTGTTTCTACTAAAGGTTTATAATTTTATATTTTATTTTTAAATCTATTAATCATTTTGAGTTGACTTTTGCTGTAATTTTGAGGTTTAGGTAAAATTTCCTCTTTTTCTTCCTCAAACGAATGCCCAATTTTTAAACATTTTTAAACAATTGAAAAAAAAAACGGTACTTTCTCCTTTGAATTGCCTTTGAACATTTATTAAAATCAATTGGCCATAATTGTGTGAATGTATTTCTGAACTCTCTATTCTGTTTTATTGATCTATGTGATTATGTTTTCACCAATTTCACACTGCTTTAATTAGTTCAGTCTTATGGTTTGACTCTGTGGTGTCCCCTAAAAAATGTCATGTGTGAGACAATGATAGAATGTTCAGAGGTGAAGTGATTAGATTATGAGAGATGTGGACTAATCAATAGATTAATCCACTGACATGGATTAACTAGTTAGTAACTATAGGCAGGTAAGGTGTAGCCATAGGAAGTAGGACATTGGAGGTGAGCCTTTGTGGTTTATATTTTATTCTTGGTGAGCTGACCTCTGCTTCCTGTTTGCCATGTCCTGAGCTGCTTTCTTCCCCATCATCTTCTCACCCCGGGCCCAGAGCTATGTAGTCAGCTAACCATGAACTGAACCTCTGAAACCATGAACCAAAATAAACTTTTGCTTCTCTGCATCATTCTTGTTAGGTGTTTTGGTCACAGTGACAAAAAAAAGCTGATTAAAACAGAAATTGGTACCAATAAATGAGGTTGTTGTTATGACTAACCTGACTACATGATTCAGAAGCCTTTGGAGCTGGTTTGCAGGGAGGAGAAGGGAATTTTGAAAAGTTTAAAGATGCAAGCAGGAAGAGCTTTCAAATATTGTAAGCAGATCTTAATGGGCAATTCTGGTAGAAGCTAAGAGGATCAGAGTGCTGATAGTAAAGACTGAGCCCATAAAGTTTCAGAGGAGAAGGATTCTGTTGGAAATTGGACTAGAAGCCATTTACATTATGTTCTGGCAAAGAAATTATCTATATTTTGCCCATATCCTGAGGCTTTTTTGTGGGGTTGAAGTTAATTAATCTGGTGGAGGAAATTTCAAGGCCACATAACATTTGGGCAGTGGTACAGACATTGATGGCTTCTGTTAGCCAAGTTTACTATGATAATCAGAAGGAGAAAGATTTGAAAAACTTGGAGTTTGACCAAAAAAATAAATAAATAAAAAGTGAGTAGAACTGGAGCTAAGGATGTTTTTTGGCTATTGAAGACATTACAACCACTAAAGACATGCTAAGTACTTTGCAAAGAGACAATAAGATGATTTGAGGGCATTTCAGGAATTGGCAAGATCACACTCAGTCTCAAAAGAGAGAAAATAAAAATTCCTTTGAGAAGAGACCATGTGGGCACCCTCCTTGTACAGAAGGACCTAAGAAGTTAATTCACTGTGCTAAGTCATGCAGTCAGAGGCTGCTGTGGTCCCAAGAACCTTGGCTATTGCTCAATATGGTGGCAGACATTGGCATCCACAATGCAGTACTGGATTTGCAGGAATGGAGGATGCTGGAGTTATGGGATCATGGAGGTTTCACTGAGACTTCAAAGAAAGGTCTTGGAGGTCAGGCAAAATATAGAAGGGTTAAAGTCCCTACAGAAATGGATGAAGATATGAGAAGGAATCCAAAGCTGCAGTGAGACCCACTGAAGATTAGAAGATGCCAGTAATGTGGAATGTCTGCTGTGAAAGCTGCAGGAATTGAGACAAGCCAAAAGAGAGGCCATGTGGGCTGCAACCAGCAAGGCCATAGGTACAGAGGTAAATGAGCCATTTGGAAAGAACATCACAATGTCATGTGCCCCAGATGCTGGACACGGAGCTACAGAACTTATTTGCCCATCTGGATTTCAGTCTTGCTTTGGTCCTATCCTTTTTCTTTGTCCTTATTTCTCCTTTTTGGAATGGAAATATTTATTTTGTGCCATTATATATTGGAAATGTGCAATGTGCTTTTGATCTTTATTCTCATAGCTAAGAGTTGGCCTTGAGTCTCAGATGAGATTTTGAACTTGAAATTTTGAGCAATACTGGAATTGTTAAGACTATGGGAACTCTTGGGAATGGACTAAATGTGTTTTGCATTGTGAGACAGGCATGAGCTTTGGGGCACCGGGACAGGATTTTTATGGTTTGAATATGTGGTGTCCCCCCAAAGCTCATGTATGAGACAATACAAGAATGTTCAGGGGTGAAATGATAAGATTATGAGAGATGTGACCTAAGCAGTGGATTAACTGTAGGCAGGTAGGATGTGACTAGAGGAAATAGGTCACTGGAGTTGTGCCTTTAGGGTTTATATATTTTCCTTGGTGAACAGAGCTCTTTCTGCTTCCTGGTGACCATGTCCTGAGCTACTTTCTCCACCATGCCCTTTTTCCATGATGTTATGTCTCACAATGAACCCATAGCCATGCAGTTGGCTGACCATGGACTAAGTCTTTGAAATAATGAGCCAAAAGAAACTTCCTTCTCTACCTTGTTCTTGCCAGGATCACAATGACAAAAAAAAAAAATCATAGGTTTATATCAAATCCTAAAATCATACAGTGAGATTTCTCCAACTTCATTTTCTCTTCCAAATTTCTTTTATTTTTTTTCAAAATTATTTTGACTCTTACAGTTCCTTTGAATTTGCATATGAAATCTTTTATTTTATGAAAAAAAAAATCTGCTGTTAGAGTCACATTGTCTCAACCATAGTACAGTTGGGCCAGAGCTATGGGGTACGTTGTAGACAGGCTGAAGAAAATGCCCAGAGACAGCTTGGGAAACATAAGGTTTTTTGAGGTGCCACAGTCTGGCTGCAGCAAAAATAACTGGGGTGGGGGGGGGGGTGGCGAGTGACAAGGAACGAAGATTGATACAGCAGGAATGGGAGCCGCTTTATTACCGGACAGTAGAGGTATATATACATAACTGAATACACAGCTTGTTTCAATTTAGCATCATCCAGTTACAGCAATCAATCATTAAGGAATCATCATCTTAATAATTATATACAGCTTAACTTAATTAACATCATTAGGTACAGCAGTCAGTCATTTTAGGCTCCCCGCAGTGGTGTCCCGCTCCCCAGGCCGGGGGGGGGGGGCAGGAAGGGCCGGTTGTTGCCGCTGCTTGGAAAGTCCTTGCTGTGCTGTGACTGGCTGGCACACGCGGTAGCCTCCACGCGGCTTCATGCATCCTCCGGTAACAAAAAGTATTCAGTAATAACCTTTTGTTGCAACCTTTTCCTTGATAATCCTTCCTCCTCTGAACTTTTTTCTTCTTTCTGACTAGAGTTCCTAGGCTTCTATCAACGTATGCCCTAACTGCTCTTGATTCCACTGGGATGCCTCTTTCCCTTATCAATTTACCTAACACCCCTTCCATATTTTCTTAACAAAGACAATACAATACACTGAGACAAAACAACACACAAACATACTGCATCAATCTTCTCCATCTTCTTAAAATGGTCATTCTTCCTCTCGCCCTGTCTGCTTAGGGACGAGCAGATTTGCTCCCATCCTATCTAGGGACAGGCAGCTTTTCCTTGTCACTCACCCCCGAGTGCCCTGGGGCTCCCCGTACGGGCCACCATCTGCCGCATTGAGGAAAGCTTACAAGAGATGAAAGACATGCCAGGCTTAGTAGTGCATACTTCTAACCCAAGAGACTTGGGAGGCTGAGGCAGGAAGATCACAAGTTTGAGGCCAGCCTCAGCCAACTTAATGAAGCCTTAAGCAATTCAACTGAGACCATCTCAAAATAGATAAATAAATAAAAAGAGGGGAAATACTGTTCCAAGAAGACTTTTAAGGTGACAGGCTGGCAGGACCTCCATCTCTCACTCTGTTTTGCCAGAGAGTGCTTCTTCTCCTTCATGGTATTTGGTTCAGCAGCAGCTGGCTGGCCAGTGACACATATCCTTTCCACAGTGCTCTAATTTATCTGACTTTCCCCACTCAGAGGGGTTTTATATTTTAGGCTGCAGAAGAAATGGCATCATCAACATTAGCTTGCTTAGTTTGCTTATCTGACCACAGTGATCCCTAGGAACAGCACACATACAAGAAAGTAGCTTTCTATAGATAACACTAACTTGTCCTAGTTCCCAGTATATGTAAGAGAAAATCAGTGTCCTCCAAAGTAATACATATCTGGACTTTCTGGCCCAGACTTGCTCTCATTGTTCCCTTTACTTGGCTATGTTTTGGGGAACAGAAAGAAGGTATTTAGGGGCATGGTATTTTACTGTCCCCTTTTAAGGATGATATGCACAACTAAGTATCTCATTTGGAGGGAACTTTTGAACTATTATCTTTCACCTGTAACTGTTAATAGGTGGAGTATATTGACAGATTTTCAAATATTGAACTAGTCTTGCATTAGCAGATACAGCACCTTGGTTGTGGTGTGTTTGTATGTTGTTGAATTCAACTTGCTAACACTTTGTTGAGGATTTCTGTGTCTATGTTTACAAGGGATATTGGTCTACATTTTTGTTTTGTTTTTGAAATGTCTTTGTCTAGTTTTAGTAGCAGTGTAATAATGGCTTCTTAAGTTAGGAAATATTTGCTTTCTATTTACTGAAATATAATATATATAATTGTTATAATTTTTTATTAACTATTTTATTGAATTTGCCAGTGAAACCACCTGAGCCTGGAGATTTCAGAAGATTTTTTTAACTATAAATTCAATTTTTCTAATAGTTACAAGACTACTCAGATTATCTACTTCATTTTGAATAAGTTTGGGAACTTGATGATTTTTGAGAAATAAATTATTTCACATAAGGTATGAAATTTTTATTATACAGTTGTTCATAGTATTAAAATAATATTATTTTAATATTCATGAGATATAGTGAGATCACTTCTTTTATTCCCTATATTGGTAACTTGAGTTTTCTTTTTCCCTTAATTATTGTTACTAGAAATTTATCAATCTTATTGATCTTTTCACAGAACCAGCTTTTGGTTTCACTGATTTCTCTATGTTTTTCTGTTTTTAATTTTGTCAATGTCGGCTCTTATCTTTATTGCTTCCTTCTTTCTGCTTGTTTTGAACTTGTATGGTTCTTTCTTTACTAGTTTATAAAAGTGAAAGCTTAGATTGATTTAAGACCAGTCTTCTTAATATTACAAACATTTTATACCATAAATTTCCCACTTATGATCATCTCACACATTTTGATGTTTTGTATTTTCATTTTTGTTCAATTAAAATAATTTCTAATTTTCCTTGAGTCTTCCTATTTGGCTCTTTGGTTACTTAGGTGTGTTTTTTTCTTGAAACCCAAATGTTTTAAGATTTCCCTTTAGGTACTAGGGGTGTGGCTAAGTAGTAGAATATTTGCCTACCATGTGCAAAGCCCTGGGTTCAATCTCCAGTACTGAAATAAATAGTTCCTTTATCTTTATAATATTGATTTCTGGTTTGATTCCATTTTGATCAAAGAACATACTTCATAAGATGTTGAATATTTTGGAGGGCTGTGGTTCGTACACACAGTGTACAAAACTCAGTGGTAGAGTGCTTGCCTAGCTTGTGTGAGGCACTGAGTTTAATTCTCAACACCACATAAAAATAAAGAAAGAAAGAAAATAAAGGTATTGTGTCCATTTACAACTAAAAAAGATGTTAAATATTTTTTAAAAAGATGTTAAATATTTTTAATTTATTAGGATAATAGTTTACTTTGGCAAGTGTTCCATGTATACCCTAAAAAATACTTAGTCTCCTGGTGTTAGGTGAAATGTTTTATAAACAACAATTATATCCACTTGTTTAATGATATGTTCAGTACTCTCTCTTCACTGATTTTCTGTTAGTTCTATTGATTACTTAGAAAGGAGTATTTGAGTTTGTAAATATCATTTGTCTATTCTCTTTTGAGTTCTGTCAATTTTTGTTTTGTATATTTTTAAGCATTGGAGCCAGATATGTTCATATTTTGAATTGATATATCTCATTGACCTTATAATTTTTTAATTATGTTATGTCACTGTTTATCTCTGGGATATTTAGTACTAATAGATCCACTGCAGCTTTCTTCGGATAAGTATTTACATGGTTTATGTTTTCTATTGTGTTACCAAATATTATTAAATATATGTATATCATTTTATTAAAAATGTGTTCCTTATTCACATTTATTATTGTATCCAAATTGTGTTTTTGTTGCAAGCAGGAAATTTGGTCTCTTTTACTTAATTAAATTGATTAATTTCCTTATTTATTTATTTTTGCAGTACTGGGGATTGATCCCAGGGGTTGCTCTACCTCAGCCCCGGCTACAAACCCAGTCCTTTTTATGCATTTGTTTTTAAATTTTGAGACAGGGTCTTGCTAAGTTGCCAAGACTGGTCTTGAACTTATGATCCTCCTGCCTCAGCCTCTTGAGTCACTGGAATTACAGGTATGTGCTATCATGCCCAGCTATGATCACACTTTAAAAATAAAAGTTCATTATGGCAATCTCTGTCTTTTAATTAATATGTTTATATTATTTATATTTAATGGAATTGTTATCCTTGTATTTAGGTCTTTCATTGTATTTTCACTTTTTCTGTTTTCT